>NC_044996.1:77154734-77157664 GCF_008728515.1 Papio anubis | reverse complement strand
TATGGACGCAGCCACCGCCCTGTTAGGAGAGATGGCTGTCCCTGGCCCATAGAACCAGATTGAGATTACCAACCGCAGCAACCTGGCCACAGAGGGAAGGACATTATGATTCAATGTCTCTTAGCCAGTATATGCAGGCAGCCTCTAACAAAGTGGTCAATTTTGATAAATTAAAGGAAATTATCCAACACCCAGAGGAGAACCCGCTTCCTTCCTAAATTTAATTTACAGAGGCATGGCTCATTTACCCAGCGTAGCTAGCCCACTTCCCCAGCCGGGGCAGCTGTCCTAGCCTCCTATTTTATTTCCCAGTCAGCCTCAGATATTCTCGGAAAGCAAAAAGTTGGAAGATGGGCCTCAGACTCCCATACAGCAAAATTGGCCTTCAAAGTTTTAACTCCAGAGAGGAAGCAGCTGAGGCCGAGAGCTAGACAAGGAGAAAAGAAGGGCTGGCGCCTTCAGGCGCTAGCTTCCAGTGGCTACCTCCAACCCAAGGCCCACTTCTGCTCGGCAGGGAAAACCAAAGATAAGTCTCTTGGCGGCTCCTGCTATAACAAAGGAAACCCAGGACACTGGGCAAACCAGTGTCCCCAGGCCAAGCCGGCCAATTCGCCTGGTCCATGCTTTAAGTGTGGCACAACTGCATTGGGGCAAAAGGTGTCCAAATCCTCAATCACTACCACGCCATGCCCAACCTGCCAACAGGAGAAAACACATTGAAGTCTGATTGCCCCCACCAGTGGCAGGTGCATCATGCCTCAACGGGTGCCTCTCCTCAGCTGGGCCGGAAGGCTCCTTCCAGCTCCTACACCTGACGACGACTGACGGTGCCCACACTGAGACCCCTGTCACCTCCCAGCTGAGCCTAGGGTAACTCTACAGGTAGCGGGCAGTAAGCCACTTTTCATCAATAATGAGGCTACTCTATTCTGTTTTGTCAACTCATGGAGGTCCTATCCAGCCATCCTCTATCTCAGTAGTTAGGGGTAGACGGTAAACCGCCTTAACCCTCGCCAGACCCCAATGTTAAATTACTGCCTGGACTATGCATAACTTGCCCACTCTTTCTCATTGTCCCACCCTCTTGGGACTCTAGACACCTTAACTCTAACTCAAAACATCTATTCCTCTTCCTTTCTCCGTGACCAGGTTTTACACAAGGATCAACACCTCCCTCAAATTTTCCTGCCTCTCACCATTCTTCATCTTAACTTAACTGACTTTTCCTCATAAACCCCATAGACACCCTCCTTCCTGACCCATCCCCCAACCAGTAGGTTTCCAACTTCTTTACCTCATAGAAGACCTTAGCTTGGCAGGGTGCCCTTTGTGATTTCCCTTTAATTCCCATACTAATCCTCTGCCTTTGCCTCATATTTTTGCTCCCATTTTAATAAAATTTCTCCCGAGCCAGGGTCCAAGAGATCACCCGGAAATAATTTCAACCAAATGTTCGCATCCCTACACCCAACTGCTAACCTCAGACTCCTGACTACGCCCCCTAACAGCAGGAAGCAGTTGTGACAGACAACGGCGTCCCAAATTTTATAATCACTGGTGAGGTTGGACTGTTTGGGTGAGGGAGAAAGGACAAGATGGAGGGAAGGTGAACAAGAAGGTATACAGTCCCAGCGCCCTGCCTCCCACACCCGCAGCCGCCTGCAGTATGACCCAGCATGCCAGGATAAGCCAATCCCAAGAGATCGAACTTACCCGGGCCACGCTTCTACGGGAGACTTCCTATCACACTCCCTCTTACCCCGCCCACTGCCCTCCCCCTTCCAGTACCAATGACAAAAGTCTGCCATCATATAGCTAGCGACTTCTGCCCCACATTTGTGGACCGAGAACATCACCCCAGAGCCGCACGACTTCCTGGCTCCCACACCCGAGGACCAGAGAACCCCACGAGTGTGTGCATTTGCACAAAAAAGACGGGCCACTTTCACGACTTTGGCCCCATGTTTAATTACTTAGCTCTCCTAAATTGCTACATTGAATTAAATTAAAACAGCTGGTGCTCAAAACCCGAGGAGACCCTCCTCAGGGCCCCTGTCCCAGGAGCCTCCTCCTTCCACGCTAGGACGACCAGACCTAGACACGCTTTCCACACCTCCAAGTCTCCTAGGGTGAGTATCTCAAGCCCTCCTCATACCTCCTTGGCTAGAAGTCCCAAGAGTCTGAGGTTTTTGGTCACTGTAGACCTACAGGAGAGTTCCCAAAGGTAGAGACGTCTGCCCAAAGGAACTCCATTCCAGTCCGTGTGAGACCCGACCAGGACGGAGACGTCCGCCTGGAGGTAATCTCCATTCCGGCTCCAGGAGCCTCCCGGTCTCTAGTGGCTCCAAAGGATGCTTTGTAGCCAGGTAGAGTTCGGTTTCCACCTATAGGCGAGAGAAAGGCAATGGGAAATCCCCTATCCAAAATACCTAGAGACACCCCTTTAGGGTGTCTTCTAAGTAATCTCAAAACTTTACAATTAGAGCAAGATCTTAAACGAAAGCGACTGATTTTACTCTCCACTGTGGCGTGGCCACAATATAAATTAGACAACCAGTCTCAACGGCCGCCTAAAGGCACCTTAGACCGTAACATTTTAATTAGATCTCTCTAATTTCTGCCAGAGGCTCGGAAAGTGGTCAGAAATTATCTATGTTCAAGGCTTTTAGGACTTGCGCTCTCGCCCAGACCTGTGCGCCCATTGTTAAATGGCCCAGGTCTTGTTAGCCTAAACCCCTAAACCCGGCCCTTGGCCCCCACCTCAGCAACTGAGGAGGACTTCACCTCCATTTCAGATGGGGCCGACGGCAGGCGACCTCCCTCCCGACTTTCCAACCCCCCTCCCTATGGACTTCCTACCGCCCCTCCCGACGCTCCTCCTTCAGCCACTCCTCTCACCCCTCCCTATGGAGCTCCCACCGCCCCGCCCG